>NW_027473616.1:159794-204961 GCF_050947335.1 Megachile rotundata | reverse complement strand
ATCGATCACATAAGCATAATATGGCTAATAATATGAGTTAGATGGACAGTAATAGGAGCAATAAGTATAGTAATTGTCGTTCAATCGATCATATAAGCATAATATGGCTAATAATATGAGTTAGATGGACAGTAATAGGAGCAATAAGTATAGTAATTGTCGTTCTGTCGATCATATAAGCATAATATGGCTAATAATATGAGTTAGATTGATAATAATAAGAGTAATAATTATAGTAATTGTCGTTCAATCGATCATATAAGCATAATATGGCTAATAATATGAGTTACGTTGATAGTAATAAGAGTAATAAGTATAGTATTTGTCGTTCTGTCGATCATATAAGCATAATATGGCTAATAATATGAGTTAGATTGATAATAATAAGAGTAATATGTATAGTAATTGTGGTTCTATCGATCACATAAGCATAATATGGCTAATAATATGAGTTAGATTGATAATAATAAGAGTAATAAGTATAGTAATTGTCGTTCTGTCGATCATATAAGCATAATATGGCTAATTATATGAGTTAGATTGATAATAATAAGAGTAATAATTATAGTTATTGTCGTTCTATCGATCCTATAAGCATAATATGGCTAATAATATGAGTTGGATTGATAATAATAAGAGTAATAAGTATAGTAATTGTCGCTCTATCGATCACATAAGCATAATATGGCTAATAATATGAGTTAGATTGATAATAATAAGAGCAATATGTATAGTAATTGTGGTTCTATCGATCACATAAGCATAATATGGCTAATAATATGAGTTAGATTGATAATAATAAGAGTAATAAGTATAGTAATTGTCGTTCTATCGATCATATAAGCATAATATGGCTAATAATATGAGTTACGTTGATAATAATAAGAGTAATAAGTATTGTAATTGTCGTCCTATCGGTCATATCTGCATAATATGGTTAATAATATGAGTTAGATTGATAAAAATAAGAATAATAAGTATAGTAATTGCCGTTCTATCGATCATATAAGCATAATATGGCTAATGATATGAGTTAGATCGATAATAATAAGAGTAATGAGTATAGTAATTGTCGTTCAATCGATCACATAAGCATAATATCGCTAATAATATGAGTTAGATTGATAATAATAAGAGTAATAAGTATACTAATTGTCGTTCTATCGATCATGTCTGCATAATATGGCTAATAATATGAGTTAGATTGATAATAATAAGAGTAATAAGTATAGTAATTGTCAATCTATCGATCATATAAGGATAATATGGCTAATAATATGAGTTAGATAGATTATAATAAGACTAATGAGTATAGTAATTGTCGTTCTATCGATCATATGAGCATAATATGGCTAATAATACGAGTTAGATTCATAATAATAAGAGTAATAAGTATAGTAATTGTCGTTCTGTCGATCATATAAGCATAATATGGCTAATTATATGAGTTAGATTGATAATAATAAGAGTAATAATTATAGTTATTGTCGTTCTATCGATCCTATAAGCATAATATGGCTAATAATATGAGTTGGATTGATAATAATGAGAGTAATAAGTATAGTAATTGTCGTTCAATTGATCATATAAGCATAATATGGCTAATAATATGAGTTAGATGGACAGTAATAGGAGCAATAAGTATAGTAATTGTCGTTCTGTCGATCATATAAGCATAATATGGCTAATAATATGAGTTAGATTGATAATAATAAGAGTAATAATTATAGTAATGTCGTTCAATCGATCATATAAGCATAATATGGCTAATAATATGAGTTACGTTGATAGTAATAAGAGTAATAAGTATAGTATTTGTCGTTCTGTCGATCATATAAGCATAATATGGCTAATAATATGAGTTAGATTGATAATAATAAGAGTAATATGTATAGTAATTGTGGTTCTATCGATCACATAAGCATAATATGGCTAATAATATGAGTTAGATTGATAATAATAAGAGTAATAAGTATAGTAATTGTCGTTCTGTCGATCATATAAGCATAATATGGCTAATTATATGAGTTAGATTGATAATAATAAGAGTAATAATTATAGTTATTGTCGTTCTATCGATCCTATAAGCATAACATGGCTAATAATATGAGTTGGATTGATAATAATAAGAGTAATAAGTATAGTAATTGTCGTTCTATCGATCATATCTGCATAATATGGTTAATAATATGAGTTAGATTGATAATAGTGAATGTAATAAGTATAGTAATTGTCGTTCTGTCGATCATATAAGCATAATATGGCTAATAATATGAGTCAGATTGATAATAGTGAGTGTAATAAGTATAGTAATTGTCGTTCTGTCGATCATATAAGCATAATATGGGTAATAAGATGAGTTAGATTGATAATAATGAATGTAATAAGTATAGTAATTGTCGTTCAAACCGATCATATAAGCATAATATGGTTAATAATATGAGTTAGATTGATAATAATAACAGTAATAAGTATAGTAATTGTCGTTCTGTCGATCATATAAGCATAATATGGTTAATAATATGAGTTAGATTGATAAAAATAAGAATAATAAGTATAGTAATTGTCGTTCTATCGATCATATAAGCATGATATGGCTAATAATACGAGTTAGGTTGATAATAATAAGAGTAATAAGTATAGTAATTGTCGTTCTGTCGATCATATAAGCATAATATGGCTAATAATATGAGTTAGATTGATAATAATAAGAGCAATATGTATAGTAATTGTGGTTCTATCGATCACATAAGCATAATATGGCTAATAATATGAGTTAGATTGATAATAATAAGAGTAATAAGTATAGTAATTGTCGTTCTATCGATCATATAAGCATAATATGGCTAATAATATGAGTTAGATTGATAGTAATAGGAGCAATAAATATAGTAATTGTCGTTCTGTCGATCATATAAGCATAATATGGAGAATAATATGAGTTAGATTGATAATAATAAGAGTAATAAGTATAGTAATTGTCGTTCTATCGATCATATCTGCATAATATGGTTAATAATATGAGTTAGATTGATAATAGTGAATGTAATAAGTATAGTAATTGTCGTTCTGTCGATCATATAAGCATAATATGACTAATAATATGAGTTGGGTTGATAATAACAAGAGTAATAAGTATAGTAATTGTCGTTCTATCGATCGTATCTGAATAATATGGCTAATAATATGAGTTAGATTGATAATAATAAGAGTAATAAGTATAGTAATTGTCAATCTATCGATCATATAAGGATAATATGGCTAATAATATGAGTTAGATAGATTATAATAAGACTAATGAGTATAGTAATTGTCGTTCTATCGATCATATGAGCATAATATGGCTAATAATATGAGTTAGATTGATAATAATAAGAGTAATGAGTATAGTGATTGTCGTTCTATCGATCATATCTGCATAATATGGTTAATAATATGAGTTAGATTGATAATAGTTAATGTAATAAGTATAGTAATTGTCGTTCAACCGATCATATAAGCATAATATGGTTAATAATATGAGTTAGATTGATAATAATAACAGTAATAAGTATAGTAATTGTCGTTCTGTCGATCATATAAGCATAATATGGTTAATAATATGAGTTAGATTGATAAAAATAAGAATAATAAGTATAGTAATTGTCGTTCTATCGATCATATAAGCATGATATGGCTAATAATACGAGTTAGGTTGATAATAATAAGAGTAATAAGTATAGTAATTGTCGTTCTGTCGATCATATAAGCATAATATGGCTAATAATATGAGTTAGATTGATAATAATAAGAGCAATATGTATAGTAATTGTGGTTCTATCGATCACATAAGCATAATATGGCTAATAATATGAGTTAGATTGATAATAATAAGAGTAATAAGTATAGTAATTGTCGTTCTATCGATCATATAAGCATAATATGGCTAATAATATGAGTTAGATTGATAGTAATAGGAGCAATAAATATAGTAATTGTCGTTCTGTCGATCATATAAGCATAATATGGAGAATAATATGAGTTAGATTGATAATAATAAGAGTAATAAGTATAGTAATTGTCGTTCTATCGATCATATCTGCATAATATGGTTAATAATATGAGTTAGATTGATAATAGTGAATGTAATAAGTATAGTAATTGTCGTTCTGTCGATCATATAAGCATAATATGACTAATAATATGAGTTGGGTTGATAATAACAAGAGTAATAAGTATAGTAATTGTCGTTCTATCGATCGTATCTGAATAATATGGCTAATAATATGAGTTAGATTGATAATAATAACAGTAATAAGTATAGTAATTGTCGTTCTGTCGATCATATAAGCATAATATGGTTAATAATATGAGTTAGATTGATAAAAATAAGAATAATAAGTATAGTAATTGTCGTTCTATCGATCATATAAGCATGATATGGCTAATAATACGAGTTACGTTGATAATAATAAGAGTAATAAGTATAGCAATTGTCGTTCTGTCGATCATATAAGCATAATATGGCTAATAATATGAGTTAGATTGATAATAATAAGAGTAATATGTATAGTAATTGTGGTTCTATCGATCACATAAGCATAATATGGCTAATAATATGAGTTAGATTGATAATAATAAGAGTAATAAGTATAGTAATTGTCGTTCTGTCGATCATATAAGCATAATATGGCTAATAATATGAGTTAGATTGATAATAATAAGAGTAATAATTATAGTTATTGTCGTTCTATCGATCCTATAAGCATAATATGGCTAATAATATGAGTTGGATTGATAATAATAAGAGTAATAAGTATAGTAATTGTCGTTCTATCGATCATATCTGCATAATATGGTTAATAATATGAGTTAGATTGATAATAGTGAATGTAATAAGTATAGTAATTGTCGTTCTGTCGATCATATAAGCATAATATGGCTAATAATATGAGTCAGATTGATAATAGTGAGTGTAATAAGTATAGTAATTGTCGTTCTGTCGATCATATAAGCATAATATGGGTAATAAGATGAGTTAGATTGATAATAGTGAATGTAATAAGTATAGTAATTGTCGTTCTGTCGATCATATAAGCATAATATTGCTAATAATATGAGTTAGATTGATAATAATAAGAGTAATAAGTATAGTTATTGTCGTTCTGTCGAACATATAAGCATAGTATGGCTAATAATATGAGTTAGATTGATAACAATAAGAGTAATAAGTATAGTAATTGTCGTTCTGACGATCATATAAGCATAATATGGCTAATAATATGAGTTACGTTGATAATAATAAGAGTAATAAGTATTGTAATTGTCGTCCTATCGGTCATATCTGCATAATATGGTTAATAATATGAGTTAGATTGATAAAAATAAGAATAATAAGTATAGTAATTGTCGTTCTATCGATCATATAAGCATAATATGGCTAATAATACGAGTTAGGTTGATAATAATAAGAGTAATAAGTATAGTAATTGTCGTTCTGTCGATCATATAAGCATAATATGGCTAATAATATGAGTTAGATTGATAATAATAAGAGTAATAAGTATAGTTATTGTCGTTCTATCGATCACATAAGCATAATATGGCTAATGATATGAGTTAGATCGATAATAATAAGAGTAATGAGTATAGTAATTGTCGTTCAATCGATCACATAAGCATAATATCGCTAATAATATGAGTTAGATTGATAATAATAAGAGTAATAAGTATACTAATTGTCGTTCTATCGATCATATAAGCATAATATGGCTAATAATATGAGTTACGTTGATAATAATAAGAGTAATAAGTATTGTAATTGTCGTCCTATCGGTCATATCTGCATAATATGGTTAATAATATGAGTTAGATTGATAAAAATAAGAATAATAAGTATAGTAATTGCCGTTCTATCGATCATATAAGCATAATATGGCTAATGATATGAGTTAGATCGATAATAATAAGAGTAATGAGTATAGTAATTGTCGTTCAATCGATCACATAAGCATAATATCGCTAATAATATGAGTTAGATTGATAATAATAAGAGTAATAAGTATACTAATTGTCGTTCTATCGATCATGTCTGCATAATATGGCTAATAATATGAGTTAGATTGATAATAATAAGAGTAATAAGTATAGTAATTGTCAATCTATCGATCATATAAGGATAATATGGCTAATACTATGAGTTAGATAGATTATAATAAGGACTAATGAGTATAGTAATTGTCGTTCTATCGATCATATGAGCATAATATGGCTAATAATACGAGTTAGATTCATAATAATAAGAGTAATAAGTATAGTAATTGTCGTTCTGTCGATCATATAAGCATAATATGGCTAATTATATGAGTTAGATTGATAATAATAAGAGTAATAATTATAGTTATTGTCGTTCTATCGATCCTATAAGCATAATATGGCTAATAATATGAGTTGGATTGATAATAATGAGAGTAATAAGTATAGTAATTGTCGTTCAATCGATCATATAAGCATAATATGGCTAATAATATGAGTTAGATGGACAGTAATAGGAGCAATAAGTATAGTAATTGTCGTTCTGTCGATCATATAAGCATAATATGGCTAATAATATGAGTTAGATTGATAATAATAAGAGTAATAATTATAGTAATTGTCGTTCAATCGATCATATAAGCATAATATGGCTAATAATATGAGTTACGTTGATAGTAATAAGAGTAATAAGTATAGTATTTGTCGTTCTGTCGATCATATAAGCATAATATGGCTAATAATATGAGTTAGATTGATAATAATAAGAGTAATATGTATAGTAATTGTGGTTCTATCGATCACATAAGCATAATATGGCTAATAATATGAGTTAGATTGATAATAATAAGAGTAATAAGTATAGTAATTGTCGTTCTGTCGATCATATAAGCATAATATGGCTAATTATATGAGTTAGATTGATAATAATAAGAGTAATAATTATAGTTATTGTCGTTCTATCGATCCTATAAGCATAACATGGCTAATAATATGAGTTGGATTGATAATAATAAGAGTAATAAGTATAGTAATTGTCGTTCTATCGATCATATCTGCATAATATGGTTAATAATATGAGTTAGATTGATAATAGTGAATGTAATAAGTATAGTAATTGTCGTTCTGTCGATCATATAAGCATAATATGGCTAATAATATGAGTCAGATTGATAATAGTGAGTGTAATAAGTATAGTAATTGTCGTTCTGTCGATCATATAAGCATAATATGGGTAATAAGATGAGTTAGATTGATAATAATGAATGTAATAAGTATAGTAATTGTCGTTCAACCGATCATATAAGCATAATATGGTTAATAATATGAGTTAGATTGATAATAATAACAGTAATAAGTATAGTAATTGTCGTTCTGTCGATCATATAAGCATAATATGGTTAATAATATGAGTTAGATTGATAAAAATAAGAATAATAAGTATAGTAATTGTCGTTCTATCGATCATATAAGCATGATATGGCTAATAATACGAGTTAGGTTGATAATAATAAGAGTAATAAGTATAGTAATTGTCGTTCTGTCGATCATATAAGCATAATATGGCTAATAATATGAGTTAGATTGATAATAATAAGAGTAATATGTATAGTAATTGTGGTTCTATCGATCACATAAGCATAATATGGCTAATAATATGAGTTAGATTGATAATAATAAGAGTAATAAGTATAGTAATTGTCGTTCTGTCGATCATATAAGCATAATATGGCTAATTATATGAGTTAGATTGATAATAATAAGAGTAATAATTATAGTTATTGTCGTTCTATCGATCCTATAAGCATAATATGGCTAATAATATGAGTTGGATTGATAATAATAAGAGTAATAAGTATAGTAATTGTCGCTCTATCGATCACATAAGCATAATATGGCTAATAATATGAGTTAGATTGATAATAATAAGAGCAATATGTATAGTAATTGTGGTTCTATCGATCACATAAGCATAATATGGCTAATAATATGAGTTAGATTGATAATAATAAGAGTAATAAGTATAGTAATTGTCGTTCTATCGATCATATAAGCATAATATGGCTAATAATATGAGTTACGTTGATAATAATAAGAGTAATAAGTATTGTAATTGTCGTCCTATCGGTCATATCTGCATAATATGGTTAATAATATGAGTTAGATTTATAAAAATAAGAATAATAAGTATAGTAATTGTCGTTCTATCGATCATATAAGCATAATATGGCTAATAATACGAGTTAGGTTGATAATAATAAGAGTAATAAGTATAGTAATTGTCGTTCTGTCGATCATATAAGCATAATATGGCTAATAATATGAGTTAGATTGATAATAATAAGAGTAATAAGTATAGTTATTGTCGTTCTATCGATCACATAAGCATAATATGGCTAATGATATGAGTTAGATCGATAATAATAAGAGTAATGAGTATAGTAATTGTCGTTCAATCGATCACATAAGCATAATATCGCTAATAATATGAGTTAGATTGATAATAATAAGAGTAATAAGTATAGTAATTGTCGTTCTATCGATCATATCTGCATAATATGGCTAATAATATGAGTTAGATTGATAATAATAAGAGTAATAGGTATAGTAATTGTCAATCTATCGATCATATAAGGATAATATGGCTAATAATATGAGTTAGATAGATTATAATAAGACTAATGAGTATAGTAATTGTCGTTCTATCGATCATATGAGCATAATATGGCTAATAATATGAGTTAGATTGATAATAATAAGAGTAATGAGTATAGTGATTGTCGTTCTATCGATCATATCTGCATAATATGGTTAATAATATGAGTTAGATTGATAATAGTTAATGTAATAAGTATAGTAATTGTCGTTCTATCGATCACATAAGCATAATATGGCTAATAATATGAGTTAGATTGATAATAGTGAGTGTAATAAGTATAGTAATTGTCGTTCTGTCGATCATATAAGCATAATATGGGTAATAAGATGAGTTAGATTGATAATAATGAATGTAATAAGTATAGTAATTGTCGTTCAACCGATCATATAAGCATAATATGGTTAATAATATGAGTTAGATTGATAATAATAACAGTAATAAGTATAGTAATTGTCGTTCTGTCGATCATATAAGCATAATATGGTTAATAATATGAGTTAGATTGATAAAAATAAGAATAATAAGTATAGTAATTGTCGTTCTATCGATCATATAAGCATGATATGGCTAATAATACGAGTTAGGTTGATAATAATAAGAGTAATAAGTATAGTAATTGTCGTTCTGTCGATCATATAAGCATAATATGGCTAATAATATGAGTTAGATTGATAATAATAAGAGTAATATGTATAGTAATTGTGGTTCTATCGATCACATAAGCATAATATGGCTAATAATATGAGTTAGATTGATAATAATAAGAGTAATAAGTATAGTAATTGTCGTTCTGTCGATCATATAAGCATAATATGGCTAATTATATGAGTTAGATTGATAATAATAAGAGTAATAATTATAGTTATTGTCGTTCTATCGATCCTATAAGCATAATATGGCTAATAATATGAGTTGGATTGATAATAATAAGAGTAATAAGTATAGTAATTGTCGCTCTATCGATCACATAAGCATAATATGGCTAATAATATGAGTTAGATTGATAATAATAAGAGCAATATGTATAGTAATTGTGGTTCTATCGATCACATAAGCATAATATGGCTAATAATATGAGTTAGATTGATAATAATAAGAGTAATAAGTATAGTAATTGTCGTTCTATCGATCATATAAGCATAATATGGCTAATAATATGAGTTACGTTGATAATAATAAGAGTAATAAGTATTGTAATTGTCGTCCTATCGGTCATATCTGCATAATATGGTTAATAATATGAGTTAGATTTATAAAAATAAGAATAATAAGTATAGTAATTGTCGTTCTATCGATCATATAAGCATAATATGGCTAATAATACGAGTTAGGTTGATAATAATAAGAGTAATAAGTATAGTAATTGTCGTTCTGTCGATCATATAAGCATAATATGGCTAATAATATGAGTTAGATTGATAATAATAAGAGTAATAAGTATAGTTATTGTCGTTCTATCGATCACATAAGCATAATATGGCTAATGATATGAGTTAGATCGATAATAATAAGAGTAATGAGTATAGTAATTGTCGTTCAATCGATCACATAAGCATAATATCGCTAATAATATGAGTTAGATTGATAATAATAAGAGTAATAAGTATAGTAATTGTCGTTCTATCGATCATATCTGCATAATATGGCTAATAATATGAGTTAGATTGATAATAATAAGAGTAATAAGTATAGTAATTGTCAATCTATCGATCATATAAGGATAATATGGCTAATAATATGAGTTAGATAGATTATAATAAGACTAATGAGTATAGTAATTGTCGTTCTATCGATCATATGAGCATAATATGGCTAATAATATGAGTTAGATTGATAATAATAAGAGTAATGAGTATAGTGATTGTCGTTCTATCGATCATATCTGCATAATATGGTTAATAATATGAGTTAGATTGATAATAGTTAATGTAATAAGTATAGTAATTGTCGTTCTATCGATCACATAAGCATAATATGGCTAATAATATGAGTTAGATTGATAATAATAAGAGTAATAAGTATAGTAATTGTCGTTCTGTCGATCATATAAGCATAATATGGCTAATTATATGAGTTAGATTGATAATAATAAGAGTAATAATTATAGTTATTGTCGTTCTATCGATCCTATAAGCATAATATGGCTAATAATATGAGTTGGATTGATAATAATAAGAGTAATAAGTATAGTAATTGTCGTTCTATCGATCATATCTGCATAATATGGTTAATAATATGAGTTAGATTGATAATAGTGAATGTAATAAGTATAGTAATTGTCGTTCTGTCGATCATATAAGCATAATATTGCTAATAATATGAGTTAGATTGATAATAATAAGAGTAATAAGTATAGTTATTGTCGTTCTGTCGAACATATAAGCATAGTATGGCTAATAATATGAGTTGGATTGATAATAGTGAATGTAATAAGTATAGTAATTGTCGTTCTGTCGATCATATAAGCATAATATGACTAATAATATGAGTTGGGTTGATAATAACAAGAGTAATAAGTATAGTAATTGTCGTTCTATCGATCGTATCTGAATAATATGGCTAATAATATGAGTTAGATTGATAATAGTGAGTGTAATAAGTATAGTAATTGTCGTTCTGTCGATCATATAAGCATATTATGGCTAAGAATATGAGTTAGATTGATAATAGTGAATGTAATAAGTATAGTAATTGTCGTTCTGTCGATCATATAAGCATAATATTGCTAACAATATGAGTTAGATTGATAATAATAAGAGTAATAAGTATAGTTATTGTCGTTCTATCGATCACATAAGCATAATATGGCTAATAATATGAGTTAGATCGATAATAATAAGAGTAATAAGGATAGTAATTGTCGTTCAATCGATCATATAAGCATAATATGGCTAATAATATGAGTTAGATTGATAGTAATAAGAGTAATAAGTATAGTAATTGTCGCTCTATCGATCACATAAGCATAATATGGCTAATAATATGAGTTAGATTGATAATAATAAGAGTAATAAGTATAGTAATTGTCGTTCAATCGATCATATAAGCATAATATGGCTAATAATATGAGTTAGATGGACAGTAATAGGAGCAATAAGTATAGTAATTGTCGTTCTGTCGATCATATAAGCATAATATGGCTAATAATATGAGTTAGATTGATAATAATAAGAGTAATAATTATAGTAATTGTCGTTCAATCGATCATATAAGCATAATATGGCTAATAATATGAGTTACGTTGATAATAATAAGAGTAATAAGTATAGCAATTGTCGTTCTGTCGATCATATAAGCATAATATGGCTAATAATATGAGTTAGATTGATAATAATAAGAGTAATATGTATAGTAATTGTGGTTCTATCGATCACATAAGCATAATATGGCTAATAATATGAGTTAGATTGATAATAATAAGAGTAATAAGTATAGCAATTGTCGTTCTGTCGATCATATAAGCATAATATGGCTAATTATATGAGTTAGATTGATAATAATAAGAGTAATAATTATAGTTATTGTCGTTCTATCGATCCTATAAGCATAATATGGCTAATAATATGAGTTGGATTGATAATAATAAGAGTAATAAGTATAGTAATTGTCGTTCAATCGATCATATAAGCATAATATGGCTAATAATATGAGTTAGATGGACAGTAATAGGAGCAATAAGTATAGTAATTGTCGTTCTGTCGATCATATAAGCATAATATGGCTAATAATATGAGTTAGATTGATAATAATAAGAGTAATAAGTATAGTAATTGTCGTTCTATCGATCATATCTGCATAATATGGTTAATAATATGAGTTAGATTGATAATAGTGAATGTAATAAGTATAGTAATTGTCGTTCTGTCGATCATATAAGCATAATATGGCTAATAATATGAGTCAGATTGATAATAGTGAGTGTAATAAGTATAGTAATTGTCGTTCTGTCGATCATATAAGCATAATATGGGTAATAAGATGAGTTAGATTGATAATAGTGAATGTAGTAAGTATAGTAATTGTCGTTCTGTCGATCATATAAGCATAATATTGCTAATAATATGAGTTAGATTGATAATAATAAGAGTAATAAGTATAGTTATTGTCGTTCTGTCGAACATATAAGCATAGTATGGCTAATAATATGAGTTAGATTGATAACAATAAGAGTAATAAGTATAGTAATTGTCGTTCTGACGATCATATAAGCATAATATGGCTAATAATATGAGTTGGATTGATAATGATAAGAGTAATAAGTATAGTAATTGTCGTTCAATCGATCATATAAGCATAATATGGCTAATAATATGAGTTAGATTGATAATAATAAGAGTAATAAGTATAGTTATTGTCGTTCTGTCGAACATATAAGCATAGTATGGCTAATAATATGAGTTAGATTGATAATAGTGAATGTAATAAGTATAGTAATTGTCGTTCTGTCGATCATATAAGCATAATACGACTAATAATATGAGTTGGGTTGATAATAACAAGAGTAATAAGTATAGTAATTGTCGTTCTATCGATCGTATCTGAATAATATGGCTAATAATATGAGTTAGATTGATAATAGTGAGTGTAATAAGTATAGTAATTGTCGTTCTGTCGATCATATAAGCATATTATGGCTAAGAATATGAGTTAGATTGATAATAGTGAATGTAATAAGTATAGTAATTGTCGTTCTGTCGATCATATAAGCATAATATTGCTAATAATATGAGTTAGATTGATAATAATAAGAGTAATAAGTATAGTTATTGTCGTTCTATCGATCACATAAGCATAATATGGCTAATAATATGAGTTAGATCGATAATAATAAGAGTAATAAGTATAGTAATTGTCGTTCAATCGATCATATAAGCATAATATGGCTAATAATATGAGTTAGATTGATAGTAATAAGAGTAATAAGTATAGTAATTGTCGCTCTATCGATCACATAAGCATAATATGGCTAATAATATGAGTTAGATTGATAATAATAAGAGTAATAAGTATAGTAATGGTCGTTCAATCGATCATATAAGCATAATATGGCTAATAATATGAGTTAGATGGACTGTAATAGGAGCAATAAGTATAGTAATTGTCGTTCTGTCGATCATATAAGCATAATATCTCTAATAATATGAGTTAGATTGATAATAATAAGAGTAATAATTATAGTAATTGTCGTTCAATCGATCATATAAGCATAATATGGCTAATAATATGAGTTACGTTGATAATAATAAGAGTAATAAGTATAGCAATTGTCGTTCTGTCGATCATATAAGCATAATATGGCTAATAATATGAGTTAGATTGATAATAATAAGAGTAATATGTATAGTAATTGTGGTTCTATCGATCACATAAGCATAATATGGCTAATAATATGAGTTAGATTGATAATAATAAGAGTAATAAGTATAGTAATTGTCGTTCTGTCGATCATATAAGCATAATATGGCTAATAATATGAGTTAGATTGATAATAATAAGAGTAATAATTATAGTTATTGTCGTTCTATCGATCCTATAAGCATAATATGGCTAATAATATGAGTTGGATTGATAATAATAAGAGTAATAAGTATAGTAATTGTCGTTCTATCGATCATATCTGCATAATATGGTTAATAATATGAGTTAGATTGATAATAGTGAATGTAATAAGTATAGTAATTGTCGTTCTGTCGATCATATAAGCATAATATGGCTAATAATATGAGTCAGATTGATAATAGTGAGTGTAATAAGTATAGTAATTGTCGTTCTGTCGATCATATAAGCATAATATGGGTAATAAGATGAGTTAGATTGATAATAGTGAATGTAATAAGTATAGTAATTGTCGTTCTGTCGATCATATAAGCATAATATTGCTAATAATATGAGTTAGATTGATAATAATAAGAGTAATAAGTATAGTTATTGTCGTTCTGTCGAACATATAAGCATAGTATGGCTAATAATATGAGTTAGATTGATAACAATAAGAGTAATAAGTATAGTAATTGTCGTTCTGACGATCATATAAGCATAATATGGCTAATAATATGAGTTGGATTGATAATGATAAGAGTAATAAGTATAGTAATTGTCGTTCTATCGATCATATAAGCATAATATGGCTAATAATATGAGTTAGATTGATAATAATAAGAGTAATAAGTATAGTTATTGTCGTTCTATCGATCACATAAGCATAATATGGCTAATGATATGAGTTAGATCGATAATAATAAGAGTAATGAGTATAGTAATTGTCGTTCAATCGATCACATAAGCATAATATCGCTAATAATATGAGTTAGATTGATAATAATAAGAGTAATAAGTATACTAATTGTCGTTCTATCGATCATATAAGCATAATATGGCTAATAATATGAGTTACGTTGATAATAATAAGAGTAATAAGTATTGTAATTGTCGTCCTATCGGTCATATCTGCATAATATGGTTAATAATATGAGTTAGATTGATAAAAATAAGAATAATAAGTATAGTAATTGCCGTTCTATCGATCATATAAGCATAATATGGCTAATAATACGAGTTAGGTTGATAATAATAAAAGTAATAAGTATAGTAATTGTCGTTCTGTCGATCATATAAGCATAATATGGCTAATAATATGAGTTAGATTGTTAATAATAAGAGTAATAAGTATAGTTATTGTCGTTCTATCGATCACATAAGCATAATATGGCTAATGATATGAGTTAGATCGATAATAATAAGAGTAATGAGTATAGTAATTGTCGTTCAATCGATCACATAAGCATAATATCGCTAATAATATGAGTTAGATTGATAATAATAAGAGTAATAAGTATACTAATTGTCGTTCTATCGATCATGTCTGCATAATATGGCTAATAATATGAGTTAGATTGATAATAATAAGAGTAATAAGTATAGTAATTGTCAATCTATCGATCATATAAGGATAATATGGCTAATAATATGAGTTAGATAGATTATAATAAGACTAATGAGTATAGTAATTGTCGTTCTATCGATCATATGAGCATAATATGGCTAATAATACGAGTTAGATTCATAATAATAAGAGTAATAAGTATAGTAATTGTCGTTCTGTCGATCATATAAGCATAATATGGCTAATAATATGAGTTAGATTGTTAATAATAAGAGTAATAAGTATAGTTATTGTCGTTCTATCGATCACATAAGCATAATATGGCTAATGATATGAGTTAGATCGATAATAATAAGAGTAATGAGTATAGTAATTGTCGTTCAATCGATCACATAAGCATAATATCGCTAATAATATGAGTTAGATTGATAATAATAAGAGTAATAAGTATACTAATTGTCGTTCTATCGATCATGTCTGCATAATATGGCTAATAATATGAGTTAGATTGATAATAATAAGAGTAATAAGTATAGTAATTGTCAATCTATCGATCATATAAGGATAATATGGCTAATAATATGAGTTAGATAGATTATAATAAGACTAATGAGTATAGTAATTGTCGTTCTATCGATCATATGAGCATAATATGGCTAATAATACGAGTTAGATTCATAATAATAAGAGTAATAAGTATAGTAATTGTCGTTCTGTCGATCATATAAGCATAATATGGCTAATTATATGAGTTAGATTGATAATAATAAGAGTAATAATTATAGTTATTTTCGTTCTATCGATCCTATAAGCATAATATGGCTAATAATATGAGTTGGATTGATAATAATGAGAGTAATAAGTATAGTAATTGTCGTTCAATCGATCATATAAGCATAATATGGCTAATAATATGAGTTAGATGGACAGTAATAGGAGCAATAAGTATAGTAATTGTCGTTCTGTCGATCATATAAGCATAATATGGCTAATAATATGAGTTAGATTGATAATAATAAGAGTAATAATTATAGTAATTGTCGTTCAATCGATCATATAAGCATAATATGGCTAATAATATGAGTTACGTTGATAGTAATAAGAGTAATAAGTATAGTATTTGTCGTTCTGTCGATCATATAAGCATAATATGGCTAATAATATGAGTTAGATTGATAATAATAAGAGTAATATGTATAGTAATTGTGGTTCTATCGATCACATAAGCATAATATGGCTAATAATATGAGTTAGATTGATAATAATAAGAGTAATAAGTATAGTAATTGTCGTTCTGTCGATCATATAAGCATAATATGGCTAATTATATGAGTTAGATTGATAATAATAAGAGTAATAATTATAGTTATTGTCGTTCTATCGATCCTATAAGCATAACATGGCTAATAATATGAGTTGGATTGATAATAATAAGAGTAATAAGTATAGTAATTGTCGTTCTATCGATCATATCTGCATAATATGGTTAATAATATGAGTTAGATTGATAATAGTGAATGTAATAAGTATAGTAATTGTCGTTCTGTCGATCATATAAGCATAATATGGCTAATAATATGAGTCAGATTGATAATAGTGAGTGTAATAAGTATAGTAATTGTCGTTCTGTCGATCATATAAGCATAATATGGGTAATAAGATGAGTTAGATTGATAATAGTGAATGTAATAAGTATAGTAATTGTCGTTCTGTCGATCATATAAGCATAATATTGCTAATAATATGAGTTAGATTGATAATAATAAGAGTAATAAGTATAGTTATTGTCGTTCTGTCGAACATATAAGCATAGTATGGCTAATAATATGAGTTAGATTGATAACAATAAGAGTAATAAGTATAGTAATTGTCGTTCTGACGATCATATAAGCATAATATGGCTAATAATATGAGTTGGATTGATAATGATAAGAGTAATAAGTATAGTAATTGTCGTTCAATCGATCATATAAGCATAATATGGCTAATAATATGAGTTAGATTGATAGTAATAAGAGTAATAAGTATAGTAATTGTCGCTCTATCGATCACATAAGCATAATATGGCTAATAATATGAGTTAGATTGATAATAATAAGAGCAATATGTATAGTAATTGTGGTTCTATCGATCACATAAGCATAATATGGCTAATAATATGAGTTAGATTGATAATAATAAGAGTAATAAGTATAGTAATTGTCGTCCTATCGATCATATAAGCATAATATGGCTAATAATATGAGTTACGTTGATAATAATAAGAGTAATAAGTATTGTAATTGTCGTCCTATCGGTCATATCTGCATAATATGGTTAATAATATGAGTTAGATTGATAAAAATAAGAATAATAAGTATAGTAATTGTCGTTCTATCGATCATATAAGCATAATATGGCTAATAATACGAGTTAGGTTGATAATAATAAGAGTAATAAGTATAGTAATTGTCGTTCTGTCGATCATATAAGCATAATATGGCTAATAATATGAGTTAGATTGATAATAATAAGAGTAATAAGTATAGTTATTGTCGTTCTATCGATCACATAAGCATAATATGGCTAATGATATGAGTTAGATCGATAATAATAAGAGTAATGAGTATAGTAATTGTCGTTCAATCGATCACATAAGCATAATATCGCTAATAATATGAGTTAGATTGATAATAATAAGAGTAATAAGTATAGTAATTGTCGTTCTATCGATCATATCTGCATAATATGGCTAATAATATGAGTTAGATTGATAATAATAAGAGTAATAAGTATAGTAATTGTCAATCTATCGATCATATAAGGATAATATGGCTAATAATATGAGTTAGATAGATTATAATAAGACTAATGAGTATAGTAATTGTCGTTCTATCGATCATATGAGCATAATATGGCTAATAATATGAGTTAGATTGATAATAATAAGAGTAATGAGTATAGTGATTGTCGTTCTATCGATCATATCTGCATAATATGGTTAATAATATGAGTTAGATTGATAATAGTTAATGTAATAAGTATAGTAATTGTCGTTCAACCGATCATATAAGCATAATATGGTTAATAATATGAGTTAGATTGATAATAATAACAGTAATAAGTATAGTAATTGTCGTTCTGTCGATCATATAAGCATAATATGGTTAATAATATGAGTTAGATTGATAAAAATAAGAATAATAAGTATAGTAATTGTCGTTCTATCGATCATATAAGCATGATATGGCTAATAATACGAGTTAGGTTGATAATAATAAGAGTAATAAGTATAGTAATTGTCGTTCTGTCGATCATATAAGCATAATATGGCTAATAATATGAGTTAGATTGATAATAATAAGAGCAATATGTATAGTAATTGTGGTTCTATCGATCACATAAGCATAATATGGCTAATAATATGAGTTAGATTGATAATAATAAGAGTAATAAGTATAGTAATTGTCGTTCTATCGATCATATAAGCATAATATGGCTAATAATATGAGTTAGATTGATAGTAATAGAAGCAATAAATATAGTAATTGCCGTTCTGTCGATCATATAAGCATAATATGGAGAATAATATGAGTTAGATTGATAATAATAAGAGTAATAAGTATAGTAATTGTCGTTCTATCGATCATATCTGCATAATATGGTTAATAATATGAGTTAGATTGATAATAGTGAATGTAATAAGTATAGTAATTGTCGTTCTGTCGATCATATAAGCATAATATGACTAATAATATGAGTTGGGTTGATAATAACAAGAGTAATAAGTATAGTAATTGTCGTTCTATCGATCGTATCTGAATAATATGGCTAATAATATGAGTTAGATTGATAATAATAAGAGTAATAAGTATAGTAATTGTCAATCTATCGATCATATAAGGATAATATGGCTAATAATATGAGTTAGATAGATTATAATAAGACTAATGAGTATAGTAATTGTCGTTCTATCGATCATATGAGCATAATATGGCTAATAATATGAGTTAGATTGATAATAATAAGAGTAATGAGTATAGTGATTGTCGTTCTATCGATCATATCTGCATAATATGGTTAATAATATGAGTTAGATTGATAATAGTTAATGTAATAAGTATAGTAATTGTCGTTCAACCGATCATATAAGCATAATATGGTTAATAATATGAGTTAGATTGATAATAATAACAGTAATAAGTATAGTAATTGTCGTTCTGTCGATCATATAAGCATAATATGGTTAATAATATGAGTTAGATTGATAAAAATAAGAATAATAAGTATAGTAATTGTCGTTCTATCGATCATATAAGCATGATATGGCTAATAATACGAGTTAGGTTGATAATAATAAGAGTAATAAGTATAGTAATTGTCGTTCTGTCGATCATATAAGCATAATATGGCTAATAATATGAGTTAGATTGATAATAATAAGAGCAATATGTATAGTAGTTGTGGTTCTATCGATCACATAAGCATAATATGGCTAATAATATGAGTTAGATGGACAGTAATAGGAGCAATAAGTATAGTAATTGTCGTTCAATCGATCATATAAGCATAATATGGCTAATAATATGAGTTAGATGGACAGTAATAGGAGCAATAAGTATAGTAATTGTCGTTCTGTCGATCATATAAGCATAATATGGCTAATAATATGAGTTAGATTGATAATAATAAGAGTAATAATTATAGTAATTGTCGTTCAATCGATCATATAAGCATAATATGGCTAATAATATGAGTTACGTTGATAGTAATAAGAGTAATAAGTATAGTATTTGTCGTTCTGTCGATCATATAAGCATAATATGGCTAATAATATGAGTTAGATTGATAATAATAAGAGTAATATGTGTAGTAATTGTGGTTCTATCGATCACATAAGCATAATATGGCTAATAATATGAGTTAGATTGATAATAATAAGAGTAATAAGTATAGTAATTGTCGTTCTGTCGATCATATAAGCATAATATGGCTAATTATATGAGTTAGATTGATAATAATAAGAGTAATAATTATAGTTATTGTCGTTCTATCGATCCTATAAGCATAACATGGCTAATAATATGAGTTGGATTGATAATAATAAGAGTAATAAGTATAGTAATTGTCGTTCTATCGATCATATCTGCATAATATGGTTAATAATATGAGTTAGATTGATAATAGTGAATGTAATAAGTATAGTAATTGTCGTTCTGTCGATCATATAAGCATAATATGGCTAATAATATGAGTCAGATTGATAATAGTGAGTGTAATAAGTATAGTAATTGTCGTTCTGTCGATCATATAAGCATAATATGGGTAATAAGATGAGTTAGATTGATAATAGTGAATGTAATAAGTATAGTAATTGTCGTTCTGTCGATCATATAAGCATAATATTGCTAATAATATGAGTTAGATTGATAATAATAAGAGTAATAAGTATAGTTATTGTCGTTCTGTCGAACATATAAGCATAGTATGGCTAATAATATGAGTTAGATTGATAACAATAAGAGTAATAAGTATAGTAATTGTCGTTCTGACGATCATATAAGCATAATATGGCTAATAATATGAGTTGGATTGATAATGATAAGAGTAATAAGTATAGTAATTGTCGTTCAATCGATCATATAAGCATAATATGGCTAATAATATGAGTTAGATTGATAGTAATAAGAGTAATAAGTATAGTAATGGTCGCTCTATCGATCACATAAGCATAATATGGCTAATAATATGAGTTAGATTGATAATAATAAGAGCAATATGTATAGTAATTGTGGTTCTATCGATCACATAAGCATAATATGGCTAATAATATGAGTTAGATTGATAATAATAAGAGTAATAAGTATAGTAATTGTCGTTCTATCGATCATATAAGCATAATATGGCTAATAATATGAGTTACGTTGATAATAATAAGAGTAATAAGTATTGTAATTGTCGTCCTATCGGTCATATCTGCATAATATGGTTAATAATATGAGTTAGATTGATAAAAATAAGAATAATAAGTATAGTAATTGTCGTTCTATCGATCATATAAGCATAATATGGCTAATAATACGAGTTAGGTTGATAATAATAAGAGTAATAAGTATAGTAATTGTCGTTCTGTCGATCATATAAGCATAATATGGCTAATAATATGAGTTAGATTGATAATAATAAGAGTAATAAGTATAGTTATTGTCGTTCTATCGATCACATAAGCATAATATGGCTAATGATATGAGTTAGATCGATAATAATAAGAGTAATGAGTATAGTAATTGTCGTTCAATCGATCACATAAGCATAATATCGCTAATAATATGAGTTAGATTGATAATAATAAGAGTAATAAGTATAGTAATTGTCGTTCTATCGATCATATCTGCATAATATGGCTAATAATATGAGTTAGATTGATAATAATAAGAGTAATAAGTATAGTAATTGTCGTTCTATCGATCATATAAGCATAATATGGCTAATAATATGAGTTAGATTGATAGTAATAGAAGCAATAAATATAGTAATTGCCGTTCTGTCGATCATATAAGCATAATATGGAGAATAATATGAGTTAGATTGATAATAATAAGAGTAATAAGTATAGTAATTGTCGTTCTATCGATCATATCTGCATAATATGGTTAATAATATGAGTTAGATTGATAATAGTGAATGTAATAAGTATAGTAATTGTCGTTCTGTCGATCATATAAGCATAATATGACTAATAATATGAGTTGGGTTGATAATAACAAGAGTAATAAGTATAGTAATTGTCGTTCTATCGATCGTATCTGAATAATATGGCTAATAATATGAGTTAGATTGATAATAATAAGAGTAATAAGTATAGTAATTGTCAATCTATCGATCATATAAGGATAATATGGCTAATAATATGAGTTAGATAGATTATAATAAGACTAATGAGTATAGTAATTGTCGTTCAACCGATCATATAAGCATAATATGGTTAATAATATGAGTTAGATTGATAATAATAACAGTAATAAGTATAGTAATTGTCGTTCTGTCGATCATATAAGCATAATATGGTTAATAATATGAGTTAGATTGATAAAAATAAGAATAATAAGTATAGTAATTGTCGTTCTATCGATCATATAAGCATGATATGGCTAATAATACGAGTTAGGTTGATAATAATAAGAGTAATAAGTATAGTAATTGTCGTTCTGTCGATCATATAAGCATAATATGGCTAATAATATGAGTTAGATTGATAATAATAAGAGCAATATGTATAGTAGTTGTGGTTCTATCGATCACATAAGCATAATATGGCTAATAATATGAGTTAGATGGACAGTAATAGGAGCAATAAGTATAGTAATTGTCGTTCAATCGATCATATAAGCATAATATGGCTAATAATATGAGTTAGATGGACAGTAATAGGAGCAATAAGTATAGTAATTGTCGTTCTGTCGATCATATAAGCATAATATGGCTAATAATATGAGTTAGATTGATAATAATAAGAGTAATAATTATAGTAATTGTCGTTCAATCGATCATATAAGCATAATATGGCTAATAATATGAGTTACGTTGATAGTAATAAGAGTAATAAGTATAGTATTTGTCGTTCTGTCGATCATATAAGCATAATATGGCTAATAATATGAGTTAGATTGATAATAATAAGAGTAATATGTATAGTAATTGTGGTTCTATCGATCACATAAGCATAATATGGCTAATAATATGAGTTAGATTGATAATAATAAGAGTAATAAGTATAGTAATTGTCGTTCTGTCGATCATATAAGCATAATATGGCTAATTATATGAGTTAGATTGATAATAATAAGAGTAATAATTATAGTTATTGTCGTTCTATCGATCCTATAAGCATAATATGGCTAATAATATGAGTTGGATTGATAATAATAAGAGTAATAAGTATAGTAATTGTCGTTCTATCGATCATATCTGCATAATATGGTTAATAATATGAGTTAGATTGATAATAGTGAATGTAATAAGTATAGTAATTGTCGTTCTGTCGATCATATAAGCATAATATGGCTAATAATATGAGTCAGATTGATAATAGTGAGTGTAATAAGTATAGTAATTGTCGTTCTGTCGATCATATAAGCATAATATGGGTAATAAGATGAGTTAGATTGATAATTGTGAATGTAATAAGTATAGTAATTGTCGTTCTGTCGATCATATAAGCATAATATTGCTAATAATATGAGTTAGATTGATAATAATAAGAGTAATAAGTATAGTTATTGTCGTTCTGTCGAACATATAAGCATAGTATGGCTAATAATATGAGTTAGATTGATAACAATAAGAGTAATAAGTATAGTAATTGTCGTTCTGACGATCATATAAGCATAATATGGCTAATAATATGAGTTGGATTGATAATGATAAGAGTAATAAGTAGAGTAATTGTCGTTCAATCGATCATATAAGCATAATATGGCTAATAATATGAGTTAGATTGATAGTAATAAGAGTAATAAGTATAGTAATTGTCGCTCTATCGATCACATAAGCATAATATGGCTAATAATATGAGTTAGATTGATAATAATAAGAGCAATATGTATAGTAATTGTGGTTCTATCGATCACATAAGCATAATATGGCTAATAATATGAGTTAGATTGATAATAATAAGAGTAATAAGTATAGTAATTGTCGTTCTATCGATCATATAAGCATAATATGGCTAATAATATGAGTTACGTTGATAATAATAAGAGTAATAAGTATTGTAATTGTCGTCCTATCGGTCATATCTGCATAATATGGTTAATAATATGAGTTAGATTGATAAAAATAAGAATAATAAGTATAGTAATTGTCGTTCTATCGATCATATAAGCATAATATGGCTAATAATACGAGTTAGGTTGATAATAATAAGAGTAATAAGTATAGTAATTGTCGTTCTGTCGATCATATAAGCATAATATGGCTAATAATATGAGTTAGATTGATAATAATAAGAGTAATAAGTATAGTTATTGTCGTTCTATCGATCACATAAGCATAATATGGCTAATGATATGAGTTAGATCGATAATAATAAGAGTAATGAGTATAGTAATTGTCGTTCAATCGATCACATAAGCATAATATCGCTAATAATATGAGTTAGATTGATAATAATAAGAGTAATAAGTATAGTAATTGTCGTTCTATCGATCATATCTGCATAATATGGCTAATAATATGAGTTAGATTGATAATAATAAGAGTAATAAGTATAGTAATTGTCAATCTATCGATCATATAAGGATAATATGGCTAATAATATGAGTTAGATAGATTATAATAAGACTAATGAGTATAGTAATTGTCGTTCTATCGATCATTATGAGCATAATATGGCTAATAATATGCGTTAGATTGATAATAATAAGAGTAATGAGTATAGTGATTGTCGTTCTATCGATCATATCTGCATAATATGGTTAATAATATGAGTTAGATTGATAATAGTTAATGTAATAAGTATAGTAATTGTCGTTCAACCGATCATATAAGCATAATATGGTTAATAATATGAGTTAGATTGATAATAATAACAGTAATAAGTATAGTAATTGTCGTTCTGTCGATCATATAAGCATAATATGGTTAATAATATGAGTTAGATTGATAAAAATAAGAATAATAAGTATAGTAATTGTCGTTCTATCGATCATATAAGCATGATATGGCTAATAATACGAGTTAGGTTGGTAATAATAAGAGTAATAAGTATAGTAATTGTCGTTCTGTCGATCATATAAGCATAATATGGCTAATAATATGAGTTAGATGGACAGTAATAGGAGCAATAAGTATAGTAATTGTCGTTCTGTCGATCATATAAGCATAATATGGCTAATAATATGAGTTAGATTGATAATAATAAGAGTAATATGTATAGTAATTGTGGTTCTATCGATCACATAAGCATAATATGGCTAATAATATGAGTTAGATGGACAGTAATAGGAGCAATAAGTATAGTAATTGTCGTTCTGTCGATCATATAAGCATAATATGGCTAATAATATGAGTTAGATTGATAATAATAAGAGTAATAAGTATAGTAATTGTCGTTCTATCGATCATATCTGCATAATATGGTTAATAGTATGAGTTAGATTGATAATAGTGAATGTAATAAGTATAGTAATTGTCGTTCTGTCGATCATATAAGCATAATATGGCTAATAATATGAGTCAGATTGATAATAGTGAGTGTAATAAGTATAGTAATTGTCGTTCTGTCGATCATATAAGCATAATATGGGTAATAAGATGAGTTAGATTGATAATAGTGAATGTAATAAGTATAGTAATTGTCGTTCTGTCAATCATATAAGCATAATATTGCTAATAATATGAGTTAGATTGATAATAATAAGAGTAATAAGTATAGTTATTGTCGTTCTGTCGAACATATAAGCATAGTATGGCTAATAGTATGAGTTAGATTGATAACAATAAGAGTAATAAGTATAGTAATTGTCGTTCTGACGATCATATAAGCATAATATGGCTAATAATATGAGTTGGATTGATAATGATAAGAGTAATAAGTATAGTAATTGTCGTTCAATCGATCATATAAGCATAATATGGCTAATAATATGAGTTAGATTGATAGTAATAAGAGTAATAAGTATAGTAATTGTCGCTCTATCGATCACATAAGCATAATATGGCTAATAATATGAGTTAGATTTATAATAATAAGAGCAATATGTATAGTAATTGTGGTTCTATCGATCACATAAGCATAATATGGCTAATAATATGAGTTAGATTGATAATAATAAGAGTAATAAGTATAGTAATTGTCGTTCTATCGATCATATAAGCATAATATGGCTAACAATATGAGTTACGTTGATAATAATAAGAGTAATAAGTATTGTAATTGTCGTCCTATGGGTCATATCTGCATAATATGGTTAATAATATGAGTTAGATTGATAAAAATAAGAATAATAAGTATAGTAATTGTCGTTCTATCGATCATATAAGCATAATATGGCTAATAATACGAGTTAGGTTGATAATAATAAGAGTAATAAGTATAGTAATTGTCGTTCTGTCGATCATATAAGCATAATATGGCTAATAATATGAGTTAGATTGATAATAATAAGAGTAATAAGTATAGTTATTGTCGTTCTATCGATCACATAAGCATAATATGGCTAATGATATGAGTTAGATCGATAATAATAAGAGTAATGAGTATAGTAATTGTCGTTCAATCGATCACATAAGCATAATATCGCTAATAATATGAGTTAGATTGATAATAATAAGAGTAATAAGTATAGTAATTGTCGTTCTATCGATCATATCTGCATAATATGGCTAATAATATGAGTTAGATTGATAATAATAAGAGTAATAAGTATAGTAATTGTCAATCTATCGATCATATAAGGATAATATGGCTAATAATATGAGTTAGATAGATTATAATAAGACTAATGAGTATAGTAATTGTCGTTCTATCGATCATATGAGCATAATATGGCTAATAATATGAGTTAGATTGATAATAATAAGAGTAATAAGTATAGTAATTGTCGTTCTATCGATCATATCTGCATAATATGGCTAATAATATGAGTTAGATTGATAATAATAAGAGTAATAAGTATAGTAATTGTCAATCTATCGATCATATAAGGATAATATGGCTAATAATATGAGTTAGATAGATTATAATAAGACTAATGAGTATAGTAATTGTCGTTCTATCGATCATATGAGCATAATATGGCTAATAATATGCGTTAGATTGATAATAATAAGAGTAATGAGTATAGTGATTGTCGTTCTATCGATCATATCTGCATAATATGGTTAATAATATGAGTTAGATTGATAATAGTTAATGTAATAAGTATAGTAATTGTCGTTCAACCGATCATATAAGCATAATATGGTTAATAATATGAGTTAGATTGATAATAATAACAGTAATAAGTATAGTAATTGTCGTTCTGTCGATCATATAAGCATAATATGGTTAATAATATGAGTTAGATTGATAAAAATAAGAATAATAAGTATAGTAATTGTCGTTCTATCGATCATATAAGCATGATATGGCTAATAATACGAGTTAGGTTGGTAATAATAAGAGTAATAAGTATAGTAATTGTCGTTCTGTCGATCATATAAGCATAATATGGCTAATAATATGAGTTAGATGGACAGTAATAGGAGCAATAAGTATAGTAATTGTCGTTCTGTCGATCATATAAGCATAATATGGCTAATAATATGAGTTAGATTGATAATAATAAGAGTAATATGTATAGTAATTGTGGTTCTATCGATCACATAAGCATAATATGGCTAATAATATGAGTTAGATGGACAGTAATAGGAGCAATAAGTATAGTAATTGTCGTTCTGTCGATCATATAAGCATAATATGGCTAATAATATGAGTTAGATTGATAATAATAAGAGTAATAAGTATAGTAATTGTCGTTCTATCGATCATATCTGCATAATATGGTTAATAGTATGAGTTAGATTGATAATAGTGAATGTAATAAGTATAGTAATTGTCGTTCTGTCGATCATATAAGCATAATATGGCTAATAATATGAGTCAGATTGATAATAGTGAGTGTAATAAGTATAGTAATTGTCGTTCTGTCGATCATATAAGCATAATATGGGTAATAAGATGAGTTAGATTGATAATAGTGAATGTAATAAGTATAGTAATTGTCGTTCTGTCAATCATATAAGCATAATATTGCTAATAATATGAGTTAGATTGATAATAATAAGAGTAATAAGTATAGTTATTGTCGTTCTGTCGAACATATAAGCATAGTATGGCTAATAGTATGAGTTAGATTGATAACAATAAGAGTAATAAGTATAGTAATTGTCGTTCTGACGATCATATAAGCATAATATGGCTAATAATATGAGTTGGATTGATAATGATAAGAGTAATAAGTATAGTAATTGTCGTTCAATCGATCATATAAGCATAATATGGCTAATAATATGAGTTAGATTGATAGTAATAAGAGTAATAAGTATAGTAATTGTCGCTCTATCGATCACATAAGCATAATATGGCTAATAATATGAGTTAGATTTATAATAATAAGAGCAATATGTATAGTAATTGTGGTTCTATCGATCACATAAGCATAATATGGCTAATAATATGAGTTAGATTGATAATAATAAGAGTAATAAGTATAGTAATTGTCGTTCTATCGATCATATAAGCATAATATGGCTAACAATATGAGTTACGTTGATAATAATAAGAGTAATAAGTATTGTAATTGTCGTCCTATGGGTCATATCTGCATAATATGGTTAATAATATGAGTTAGATTGATAAAAATAAGAATAATAAGTATAGTAATTGTCGTTCTATCGATCATATAAGCATAATATGGCTAATAATACGAGTTAGGTTGATAATAATAAGAGTAATAAGTATAGTAATTGTCGTTCTGTCGATCATATAAGCATAATATGGCTAATAATATGAGTTAGATTGATAATAATAAGAGTAATAAGTATAGTTATTGTCGTTCTATCGATCACATAAGCATAATATGGCTAATGATATGAGTTAGATCGATAATAATAAGAGTAATGAGTATAGTAATTGTCGTTCAATCGATCACATAAGCATAATATCGCTAATAATATGAGTTAGATTGATAATAATAAGAGTAATAAGTATAGTAATTGTCGTTCTATCGATCATATCTGCATAATATGGCTAATAATATGAGTTAGATTGATAATAATAAGAGTAATAAGTATAGTAATTGTCAATCTATCGATCATATAAGGATAATATGGCTAATAATATGAGTTAGATAGATTATAATAAGACTAATGAGTATAGTAATTGTCGTTCTATCGATCATATGAGCATAATATGGCTAATAATATGAGTTAGATTGATAATAATAAGAGTAATAAGTATAGTAATTGTCGTTCTATCGATCATATCTGCATAATATGGCTAATAATATGAGTTAGATTGATAATAATAAGAGTAATAAGTATAGTAATTGTCAATCTATCGATCATATAAGGATAATATGGCTAATAATATGAGTTAGATAGATTATAATAAGACTAATGAGTATAGTAATTGTCGTTCTATCGATCATATGAGCATAATATGGCTAATAATATGAGTTAGATTGATAATAATAAGAGTAATGAGTATAGTGATTGTCGTTCTATCGATCATATCTGCATAATATGGTTAATAATATGAGTTAGATTGATAATAGTTAATGTAATAAGTATAGTAATTGTCGTTCAACCGATCATATAAGCATAATATGGTTAATAATATGAGTTAGATTGATAATAATAACAGTAATAAGTATAGTAATTGTCGTTCTGTCGATCATATAAGCATAATATGGTTAATAATATGAGTTAGATTGATAAAAATAAGAATAATAAGTATAGTAATTGTCGTTCTATCGATCATATAAGCATGATATGGCTAATAATACGAGTTAGGTTGATAATAATAAGAGTAATAAGTATAGTAATTGTCGTTCTGTCGATCATATAAGGATAATATGGCTAATAATATGAGTTAGATTGATAATAATAAGAGCAATATGTATAGTAATTGTGGTTCTATCGATCACATAAGCATAATGTGGCTAATAATATGAGTTAGATTGATAATAATAAGAGTAATAAGTATAGTAATTGTCGTTCTATCGATCATATAAGCATAATATGGCTAATAATATGAGTTAGATTGATAGTAATAGGAGCAATAAATATAGTAATTGTCGTTCTGTCGATCATATAAGCATAATATGGAGAATAATATGAGTTAGATTGATAATAATAAGAGTAATAAGTATAGTAATTGTCGTTCTATCGATCATATCTGCATAATATGGTTAATAATATGAGTTAGATTGATAATAGTGAATGTAATAAGTATAGTAATTGTCGTTCTGTCGATCATATAAGCATAATATGACTAATAATATGAGTTGGGTTGATAATAACAAGAGTAATAAGTATAGTAATTGTCGTTCTATCGATCGTATCTGAATAATATGGCTAATAATATGAGTTAGATTGATAATAGTGAGTGTAATAAGTATAGTAATTGTCGTTCTGTCGATCATATAAGCATATTATGGCTAAGAATATGAGTTAGATTGATAATAGTGAATGTAATAAGTATAGTAATTGTCGTTCTGTCGATCATATAAGCATAATATTGCTAATAATATGAGTTAGATTGATAATAATAAGAGTAATAAGTATAGTTATTGTCGTTCTATCGATCACATAAGCATAATATGGCTAATAATATGAGTTAGATTGATAATAATAAGAGTAATAATTATAGTTATTGTCGTTCTATCGATCCTATAAGCATAATATGGCTAATAATATGAGTTGGATTGATAATAATAAGAGTAATAAGTATAGTAATTGTCGTTCAATCGATCATATAAGCATAATATGGCTAATAATATGAGTTAGATGGACAGTAATAGGAGCAATAAGTATAGTAATTGTCGTTCTGTCGATCATATAAGCATAATATGGCTAATAATATGAGTTAGATTGATAATAATAAGAGTAATAATTATAGTAATTGTCGTTCAATCGATCATATAAGCATAATATGGCTAATAATATGAGTTACGTTGATAATAATAAGAGTAATAAGTATAGTAATTGTCGTTCTGTCGATCATATAAGCATAATATGGCTAATAATATGAGTTAGATTGATAATAATAAGAGTAATATGTATAGTAATTGTGGTTCTATCGATCACATAAGCATAATATGGCTAATAATATGAGTTAGATTGATAATAATAAGAGTAATAAGTATAGTAATTGTCGTTCTGTCGATCATATAAGCATAATATGGCTAATTATATGAGTTAGATTGATAATAATAAGAGTAATAATTATAGTTATTGTCGTTCTATCGATCCTATAAGCATAATATGGCTAATAATATGAGTTGGATTGATAATAATAAGAGTAATAAGTATAGTAATTGTCGTTCTATCGATCATATCTGCATAATATGGTTAATAATATGAGTTAGATTGATAATAGTGAATGTAATAAGTATAGTAATTGTCGTTCTGTCGATCATATAAGCATAATATGGCTAATAATATAAGTCAGATTGATAATAGTGAGTCTAATAAGTATAGTAATTGTCGTTCTGTCGATCATATAAGCATAATATGGGTAATAAGATGAGTTAGATTGATAATAGTGAATGTAATAAGTATAGTAATTGTCGTTCTGTCGATCATATAAGCATAATATTGCTAATAATATGAGTTAGATTGATAATAATAAGAGTAATATGTATAGTTATTGTCGTTCTGTCGAACATATAAGCATAGTATGGCTAATAATATGAGTTAGATTGATAAAAATAAGAGTAATAAGTATAGTAATTGTCGTTCTGTCGATCATATAAGCATAATATGGCTAATAATATGAGTTAGATGGACAGTAATAGGAGCAATAAGTATAGTAATTGTCGTTCTGTCGATCATATAAGCATAATATGGCTAATAATATGAGTTAGATTGATAATAATAAGAGTAATATGTATAGTAATTGTGGTTCTATCGATCACATAAGCATAATATGGCTAATAATATGAGTTAGATTGATAATAATAAGAGTAATAAGTATTGTAATTGTCGTTCTGTCGATCATATAAGCATAATATGGCTAATTATATGAGTTAGATTGATAATAATAAGAGTAATAATTATAGTTATTGTCGTTCTATCGATCCTATAAGCATAATATGGCTAATAATATGAGTTGGATTGATAATAATAAGAGTAATAAGTATAGTAATTGTCGTTCTATCGATCATATCTGCATAATATGGTTAATAGTATGAGTTAGATTGATAATAGTGAATGTAATAAGTATAGTAATTGTCGTTCTGTCGATCATATAAGCATAATATGGCTAATAATATGAGTCAGATTGATAATAGTGAGTGTAATAAGTATAGTAATTGTCGTTCTGTCGATCATATAAGCATAATATGGGTAATAAGATGAGTTAGATTGATAATAGTGAATGTAATAAGTATAGTAATTGTCGTTCTGTCAATCATATAAGCATAATATTGCTAATAATATGAGTTAGATTGATAATAATAAGAGTAATAAGTATAGTTATTGTCGTTCTGTCGAACATATAAGCATAGTATGGCTAATAATATGAGTTAGATTGATAACAATAAGAGTAATAAGTATAGTAATTGTCGTTCTGACGATCATATAAGCATAATATGGCTAATAATATGAGTTGGATTGATAATGATAAGAGTAATAAGTATAGTAATTGTCGTTCAATCGATCATATAAGCATAATATGGCTAATAATATGAGTTAGATTGATAGTAATAAGAGTAATAAGTATAGTAATTGTCGCTCTATCGATCACATAAGCATAATATGGCTAATAATATGAGTTAGATTGATAATAATAAGAGCAATATGTATACTAATTGTGGTTCTATCGATCACATAAGCATAATATGGCTAATAATATGAGTTAGATTGATAATAATAAGAGTAATAAGTATAGTAATTGTCGTTCTATCGATCATATAAGCATAATATGGCTAATAATATGAGTTACGTTGATAATAATAAGAGTAATAAGTATTGTAATTGTCGTCCTATCGGTCATATCTGCATAATATGGTTAATAATATGAGTTAGATTGATAAAAATAAGAATAATAAGTATAGTAATTGTCGTTCTATCGATCATATAAGCATAATATGGCTAATAATACGAGTTAGGTTGATAATAATAAGAGTAATAAGTATAGTAATTGTCGTTCTGTCGATCATATAAGCATAATATGGCTAATAATATGAGTTAGATTGATAATAATAAGAGTAATAAGTATAGTTATTGTCGTTCTATCGATCACATAAGCATAATATGGCTAATGATATGAGTTAGATCGATAAAAATAAGAGTAATGAGTATAGTAATTGTCGTTCAATCGATCACATAAGCATAATATCGCTAATAATATGAGTTAGATTGATAATAATAAGAGTAATAAGTATAGTAATTGTCGTTCTATCGATCATATCTGCATAATATGGCTAATAATATGAGTTAGATTGATAATAATAAGAGTAATAAGTATAGTAATTGTCAATCTATCGATCATATAAGGATAATATGGCTAATAATATGAGTTAGATAGATTATAATAAGACTAATGAGTATAGTAATTGTCGTTCTATCGATCATATGAGCATAATATGGCTAATAATATGAGTTAGATTGATAATAATAAGAGTAATAAGTATAGTAATTGTCGTTCTATCGATCATATCTGCATAATATGGCTAATAATATGAGTTAGATTGATAATAATAAGAGTAATAAGTATAGTAATTGTCAATCTATCGATCATATAAGGATAATATGGCTAATAATATGAGTTAGATAGATTATAATAAGACTAATGAGTATAGTAATTGTCGTTCTATCGATCATATGAGCATAATATGGCTAATAATATGAGTTAGATTGATAATAATAAGAGTAATGAGTATAGTGATTGTCGTTCTATCGATCATATCTGCATAATATGGTTAATAATATGAGTTAGATTGATAATAGTTAATGTAATAAGTATAGTAATTGTCGTTCAACCGATCATTATAAGCATAATATGGTTAATAATATGAGTTAGATTGATAATAATAACAGTAATAAGTATAGTAATTGTCGTTCTGTCGATCATATAAGCATAATATGGTTAATAATATGAGTTAGATTGATAAAAATAAGAATAATAAGTATAGTAATTGTCGTTCTATCGATCATATAAGCATGATATGGCTAATAATACGAGTTAGGTTGATAATAATAAGAGTAATAAGTATAGTTATTGTCGTTCTATCGATCACATAAGCATAATATGGCTAATAATATGAGTTAGATTGATAATAATAAGAGTAATAATTATAGTTATTGTCGTTCTATCGATCCTATAAGCATAATATGGCTAATAATATGAGTTGGATTGATAATAATAAGAGTAATAAGTATAGTAATTGTCGTTCAATCGATCATATAAGCATAATATGGCTAATAATATGAGTTAGATGGACAGTAATAGGAGCAATAAGTATAGTAATTGTCGTTCTGTCGATCATATAAGCATAATATGGCTAATAATATGAGTTAGATTGATAATAATAAGAGTAATAATTATAGTAATTGTCGTTCAATCGATCATATAAGCATAATATGGCTAATAATATGAGTTACGTTGATAATAATAAGAGTAATAAGTATAGTAATTGTCGTTCTGTCGATCATATAAGCATAATATGGCTAATAATATGAGTTAGATTGATAATAATAAGAGTAATATGTATAGTAATTGTGGTTCTATCGATCACATAAGCATAATATGGCTAATAATATGAGTTAGATTGATAATAATAAGAGTAATAAGTATAGTAATTGTCGTTCTGTCGATCATATAAGCATAATATGGCTAATAATATGAGTTGGATTGATAATAATAAGAGTAATAAGTATAGTAATTGTCGTTCTATCGATCATATCTGCATAATATGGTTAATAATATGAGTTAGATTGATAATAGTGAATGTAATATGTATAGTAATTGTCGTTCTGTCGATCATATAAGCATAATATGGCTAATAATATAAGTCAGATGATAATAGTGAGTGTAATAAGTATAGTAATTGTCGTTCTGTCGATCATATAAGCATAATATGGGTAATAAGATGAGTTAGATTGATAATAGTGAATGTAATAAGTATAGTAATTGTCGTTCTGTCGATCATATAAGCATAATATTGCTAATAATATGAGTTAGATTGATAATAATAAGAGTAATATGTATAGTTATTGTCGTTCTGTCGAACATATAAGCATAGTATGGCTAATAATATGAGTTAGATTGATAACAATAAGAGTAATAAGTATAGTAATTGTCGTTCTGACGATCATATAAGCATAATATGGCTAATAATATGAGTTGGAGTGATAATGATAAGAGTAATAAGTATAGTAATTGTCGTTCAATCGATCATATAAGCATAATATGGCTAATAATATGAGTTAGATTGATAGTAATAAGAGTAATAAGTATAGTAATTGTCGCTCTATCGATCACATAAGCATAATATGGCTAATAATATGAGTTAGATTGATAATAATAAAGCAATATGTATAGTAATTGTGGTTCTATCGATCACATAAGCATAATATGGCTAATAATATGAGTTAGATTGATAATAATAAGAGTAATAAGTATAGTAATTGTCGTTCTATCGATCATATAGGCATAATATGGCTAATAATATGAGTTACGTTGATAATAATAAGAGTAATAAGTATTGTAATTGTCGTCCTATCGGTCATATCTGCATAATATGGTTAATAATATGAGTTAGATTGATAAAAATAAGAATAATAAGTATAGGTAATTGTCGTTCTATCGATCATATAAGCATAATATGGCTAATAATACGAGTTAGGTTGATAATAATAAGAGTAATAAGTATAGTAATTGTCGTTCTGTCGATCATATAAGCATAATATGGCTAATAATATGAGTTAGATTGATAATAATAAGAGTAATAAGTATAGTAATTGTCGTTCTGACGATCATATAAGCATAATATGGCTAATAATATGAGTTGGATTGATAATGATAAGAGTAATAAGTATAGTAATTGTCGTTCAATCGATCATATAAGCATAATATGGCTAATAATATGAGTTAGATTGATAGTAATAAGAGTAATAAGTATAGTAATTGTCGCCCTATCGATCACATAAGCATAATATGGCTAATAATATGAGTTAGATTGATAATAATAAGAGCAATATGTATAGTAATTGTGGTTCTATCGATCACATAAGCATAATATGGCTAATAATATGAGTTAGATTGATAATAATAAGAGTAATAAGTATAGTAATTGTCGTTCTATCGATCATATAAGCATAATATGGCTAATAATATGAGTTACGTTGATAATAATAGGAGTAATAAGTATTGTAATTGTCGTCCTATCGGTCATATCTGCATAATATGGTTAATAATATGAGTTAGATTGATAAAAATAAGAATAATAAGTATAGTAATTGTCGTTCTATCGATCATATAAGCATAATATGGCTAATAATACGAGTTAGGTTGATAATAATAAGAGTAATAAGTATAGTAATTGTCGTTCTGTCGATCATATAAGCATAATATGGCTAATAATATGAGTTAGATTGATAATAATAAGAGTAATAAGTATAGTTATTGTCGTTCTATCGATCACATAAGCATAATATGGCTAATGATATGAGTTAGATCGATAATAATAAGAGTAATGAGTATAGTAATTGTCGTTCAATCGATCACATAAGCATAATATCGCTAATAATATGAGTTAGATTGATAATAATAAGAGTAATAAGTATAGTAATTGTCGTTCTATCGATCATATCTGCATAATATGGCTAATAATATGAGTTAGATTGATAATAATAAGAGTAATAAGTATAGTAATTGTCAATCTATCGATCATATAAGGATAATATGGCTAATAATATGAGTTAGATAGATTATAATAAGACTAATGAGTATAGTAATTGTCGTTCTATCGATCATATGAGCATAATATGGCTAATAATATGAGTTAGATTGATAATAATAAGAGTAATAAGTATAGTAATTGTCGTTCTATCGATCATATCTGCATAATATGGCTAATAATATGAGTTAGATTGATAATAATAAGAGTAATAAGTATAGTAATTGTCAATCTATCGATCATATAAGGATAATATGGCTAATAATATGAGTTAGATAGATTATAATAAGACTAATGAGTATAGTAATTGTCGTTCTATCGATCATATGAGCATAATATGGCTAATAATATGAGTTAGATTGATAATAATAAGAGTAATGAGTATAGTGATTGTCGTTCTATCGATCATATCTGCATAATATGGTTAATAATATGAGTTAGATTGATAATAGTTAATGTAATAAGTATAGTAATTGTCGTTCTGTCGATCATATAAGCATAATATGGGTAATAAGATGAGTTAGATTGATAATAGTGAATGTAATAAGTATAGTAATTGTCGTTCTGTCGATCATATAAGCATAATATTGCTAATAATATGAGTTAGATTGATAATAATAAGAGTAATATGTATAGTTATTGTCGTTCTGTCGAACATATAAGCATAGTATGGCTAATAATATGAGTTAGATTGATAACAATAAGAGTAATAAGTATAGTAATTGTCGTTCTGACGATCATATAAGCATAATATGGCTAATAATATGAGTTGGAGTGATAATGATAAGAGTAATAAGTATAGTAATTGTCGTTCAATCGATCATATAAGCATAATATTGGCTAATAATATGAGTTAGATTGATAGTAATAAGAGTAATAAGTATAGTAATTGTCGCTCTATCGATCACATAAGCATAATATGGCTAATAATATGAGTTAGATTGATAATAATAAGAGCAATATGTATAGTAATTGTGGTTCTATCGATCACATAAGCATAATATGGCTAATAATATGAGTTAGATTGATAATAATAAGAGTAATAAGTATAGTAATTGTCGTTCTATCGATCATATAAGCATAATATGGGCTAATAATATGAGTTACGTTGATAATAATAAGAGTAATAAGTATTGTAATTGTCGTCCTATCGGTCATATCTGCATAATATGGTTAATAATATGAGTTAGATTGATAAAAATAAGAATAATAAGTATAGTAATTGTCGTTCTATCGATCATATAAGCATAATATGGCTAATAATACGAGTTAGGTTGATAATAATAAGAGTAATAAGTATAGTAATTGTCGTTCTGTCGATCATATAAGCATAATATGGCTAATAATATGAGTTAGATTGATAATAATAAGAGTAATAAGTATAGTTATTGTCGTTCTATCGATCACATAAGCATAATATGGCTAATGATATGAGTTAGATCGATAATAATAAGAGTAATGAGTATAGTAATTGTCGTTCAATCGATCACATAAGCATAATATCGCTAATAATATGAGTTAGATTGATAATAATAAGAGTAATAAGTATAGTAATTGTCGTTCTATCGATCATATCTGCATAATATGGCTAATAATATGAGTTAGATTGATAATAATAAGAGTAATAGTATAGTAATTGTCAATCTATCGATCATATAAGGATAATATGGCTAATAATATGAGTTAGATAGATTATAATAAGACTGATGAGTATAGTAATTGTCGTTCTATCGATCATATGAGCATAATATGGCTAATAATATGAGTTAGATTGATAATAATAAGAGTAATGAGTATAGTGATTGTCGTTCTATCGATCATATCTGCATAATATGGTTAATAATATGAGTTAGATTGATAATAGTTAATGTAATAAGTATAGTAATTGTCGTTCAACCGATCATATAAGCATAATATGGTTAATAATATGAGTTAGATTGATAATAATAACAGTAATAAGTATAGTAATTGTCGTTCTGTCGATCATATAAGCATAATATGGTTAATAATATGAGTTAGATTGATAAAAATAAGAATAATAAGTATAGTAATTGTCGTTCTATCGATCATATAAGCATGATATGGCTAATAATACGAGTTAGGTTGATAATAATAAGAGTAATAAGTATAGTAATTGTCGTTCTGTCGATCATATAAGCATAATATGGCTAATAATATGAGTTAGATTGATAATAATAAGAGCAATATGTATAGTAATTGTGGTTCTATCGATCACATAAGCATAATATGGCTAATAATATGAGTTAGATTGATAATAATAAGAGTAATAAGTATAGTAATTGTCGTTCTATCGATCATATAAGCATAATATGGCTAATAATATGAGTTAGATTGATAGTAATAGGAGCAATAAATATAGTAATTGTCGTTCTGTCGATCATATAAGCATAATATGGAGAATAATATGAGTTAGATTGATAATAATAAGAGTAATAAGTATAGTAATTGTCGTTCTATCGATCATATCTGCATAATATGGTTAATAATATGAGTTAGATTGATAATAGTGAATGTAATAAGTATAGTAATTGTCGTTCTGTCGATCATATAAGCATAATATGACTAATAATATGAGTTGGGTTGATAATAACAAGAGTAATAAGTATAGTAATTGTCGTTCTATCGATCGTATCTGAATAATATGGCTAATAATATGAGTTAGATTGATAATAGTGAGTGTAATAAGTATAGTAATTGTCGTTCTGTCGATCATATAAGCATATTATGGCTAAGAATATGAGTTAGATTGATAATAGTGAATGTAATAGGTATAGTAATTGTCGTTCTGTCGATCATATAAGCATAATATTGCTAATAATATGAGTTAGATTGATAATAATAAGAGTAATAAGTATAGTTATTGTCGTTCTATCGATCACATAAGCATAATATGGCTAATAATATGAGTTAGATTGATAATAATAAGAGTAATAATTATAGTTATTGTCGTTCTATCGATCCTATAAGCATAATATGGCTAATAATATGAGTTGGATTGATAATAATAAGAGTAATAAGTATAGTAATTGTCGTTCAATCGATCATATAAGCATAATATGGCTAATAATATGAGTTAGATGGACAGTAATAGGAGCAATAAGTATAGTAATTGTCGTTCCTGTCGATCATATAAGCATAATATGGCTAATAATATGAGTTAGATTGATAATAATAAGAGTAATAATTATAGTAATTGTCGTTCAATCGATCATATAAGCATAATATGGCTAATAATATGAGTTACGTTGATAATAATAAGAGTAATAAGTATAGTAATTGTCGTTCTGTCGATCATATAAGCATAATATGGCTAATAATATGAGTTAGATTGATAATAATAAGAGTAATATGTATAGTAATTGTGGTTCTATCGATCACATAAGCATAATATGGCTAACAATATGAGTTAGATTGATAATAATAAGAGTAATAAGTATAGTAATTGTCGTTCTGTCGATCATATAAGCATAATATGGCTAATTATATGAGTTAGATTGATAATAATAAGAGTAATAATTATAGTTATTGTCGTTCTATCGATCCTATAAGCATAATATGGCTAATAATATGAGTTGGATTGATAATAATAAGAGTAATAAGTATAGTAATTGTCGTTCTATCGATCATATCTGCATAATATGGTTAATAATATGAGTTAGATTGATAATAGTGAATGTAATAAGTATAGTAATTGTCGTTCTGTCCGATCATATAAGCATAATATGGCTAATAATATAAGTCAGATTGATAATAGTGAGTGTAATAAGTATAGTAATTGTCGTTCTGTCGATCATATAAGCATAATATGGGTAATAAGATGAGTTAGATTGATAATAGTGAATGTAATAAGTATAGTAATTGTCGTTCTGTCGATCATATAAGCATAATATTGCTAATAATATGAGTTAGATTGATAATAATAAGAGTAATATGTATAGTTATTGTCGTTCTGTCGATCATATAAGCATATTATGGCTAAGAATATGAGTTAGATTGATAATAGTGAATGTAATAGGTATAGTAATTGTCGTTCTGTCGATCATATAAGCATAATATTGCTAATAATATGAGTTAGATTGATAACAATAAGAGTAATAAGTATAGTAATTGTCGTTCTGACGATCATATAAGCATAATATGGCTAATAATATGAGTTGGATTGATAATGATAAGAGTAATAAGTATAGTAATTGTCGTTCAATCGATCATATAAGCATAATATGGCTAATAATATGAGTTAGATTGATAGTAATAAGAGTAATAAGTATAGTAATTGTCGCTCTATCGATCACATAAGCATAATATGGCTAATAATATGAGTTAGATTGATAATAATAAGAGCAATATGTATAGTAATTGTGGTTCTATCGATCACATAAGCATAATATGGCTAATAATATGAGTTAGATTGATAATAATAAGAGTAATAAGTATAGTAATTGTCGTTCTATCGATCATATAAGCATAATATGGCTAATAATATGAGTTACGTTGATAATAATAAGAGTAATAAGTATTGTAATTGTCGTCCTATCGGTCATATCTGCATAATATGGTTAATAATATGAGTTAGATTGATAAAAATAAGAATAATAAGTATAGTAATTGTCGTTCTATCGATCATATAAGCATAATATGGCTAATAATACGAGTTAGGTTGATAATAATAAGAGTAATAAGTATAGTAATTGTCGTTCTGTCGATCATATAAGCATAATATGGCTAATAATATGAGTTAGATTGATAATAATAAGAGTAATAAGTATAGTTATTGTCGTTCTATCGATCACATAAGCATAATATGGCTAATGATATGAGTTAGATCGATAATAATAAGAGTAATGAGTATAGTAATTGTCGTTCAATCGATCACATAAGCATAATATCGCTAATAATATGAGTTAGATTGATAATAATAAGAGTAATAAGTATAGTAATTGTCGTTCTATCGATCATATCTGCATAATATGGCTAATAATATGAGTTAGATTGATAATAATAAGAGTAATAAGTATAGTAATTGTCAATCTATCGATCATATAAGGATAATATGGCTAATAATATGAGTTAGATAGATTATAATAAGACTGATGAGTATAGTAATTGTCGTTCTATCGATCATATGAGCATAATATGGCTAATAATATGAGTTAGATTGATAATAATAAGAGTAATGAGTATAGTGAATTGTCGTTCTATCGATCATATCTGCATAATATGGTTAATAATATGAGTTAGATTGATAATAGTTAATGTAATAAGTATAGTAATTGTCGTTCAACCGATCATATAAGCATAATATGGTTAATAATATGAGTTAGATTGATAATAATAACAGTAATAAGTATAGTAATTGTCGTTCTGTCGATCATATAAGCATAATATGGTTAATAATATGAGTTAGATTGATAAAAATAAGAATAATAAGTATAGTAATTGTCGTTCTATCGATCATATAAGCATGATATGGCTAATAATACGAGTTAGGTTGATAATAATAAGAGTAATAAGTATAGTAATTGTCGTTCTGTCGATCATATAAGCATAATATGGCTAATAATATGAGTTAGATTGATAATAATAAGAGCAATATGTATAGTAATTGTGGTTCTATCGATCACATAAGCATAATATGGCTAATAATATGAGTTAGATTGATAATAATAAGAGTAATAAGTATAGTAATTGTCGTTCTATCGATCATATAAGCATAATATGGCTAATAATATGAGTTAGATTGATAGTAATAGGAGCAATAAATATAGTAATTGTCGTTCTGTCGATCATATAAGCATAATATGGAGAATAATATGAGTTAGATTGATAATAATAAGAGTAATAAGTATAGTAATTGTCGTTCTATCGATCATATCTGCATAATATGGTTAATAATATGAGTTAGATTGATAATAGTGAATGTAATAAGTATAGTAATTGTCGTTCTGTCGATCATATAAGCATAATATGACTAATAATATGAGTTGGGTTGATAATAACAAGAGTAATAAGTATAGTAATTGTCGTTCTATCGATCGTATCTGAATAATATGGCTAATAATATGAGTTAGATTGATAATAGTGAGTGTAATAAGTATAGTAATTGTCGTTCTGTCGATCATATAAGCATATTATGGCTAAGAATATGAGTTAGATTGATAATAGTGAATGTAATAGGTATAGTAATTGTCGTTCTGTCGATCATATAAGCATAATATTGCTAATAATATGAGTTAGATTGATAATAATAAGAGTAATAAGTATAGTTATTGTCGTTCTATCGATCACATAAGCATAATATGGCTAATAATATGAGTTAGATTGATAATAATAAGAGTAATAATTATAGTAATTGTCGTTCAATCGATCATATAAGCATAATATGGCTAATAGTATGAGTTACGTTGATAATAATAAGAGTAATAAGTATAGTAATTGTCGTTCTGTCGATCATATAAGCATAATATGGCTAATAATATGAGTTAGATTGATAATAATAAGAGTAATATGTATAGTAATTGTGGTTCTATCGATCACATAAGCATAATATGGCTAACAATATGAGTTAGATTGATAATAATAAGAGTAATAAGTATAGTAATTGTCGTTCTGTCGATCATATAAGCATAATATGGCTAATTATATGAGTTAGATGATAATAATAAGAGTAATAATTATAGTTATTGTCGTTCTATCGATCCTATAAGCATAATATGGCTAATAATATGAGTTGGATTGATAATAATAAGAGTAATAAGTATAGTAATTGTCGTTCTATCGATCATATCTGCATAATATGGTTAATAATATGAGTTAGATTGATAATAGTGAATGTAATAAGTATAGTAATTGTCGTTCTGTCGATCATATAAGCATAATATGGCTAATAATATAAGTCAGATTGATAATAGTGAGTGTAATAAGTATAGTAATTGTCGTTCTGTCGATCATATAAGCATAATATGGGTAATAAGATGAGTTAGATTGATAATAGTGAATGTAATAAGTATAGTAATTGTCGTTCTGTCGATCATATAAGCATAATATTGCTAATAATATGAGTTAGATTGATAATAATAAGAGTAATAAGTATAGTTATTGTCGTTCTGTCGAACATATAAGCATAGTATGGCTAATAATATGAGTTAGATTGATAACAATAAGAGTAATAAGTATAGTAATTGTCGTTCTGACGATCATATAAGCATAATATGGCTAATAATATGAGTTACGTTGATAATAATAAGAGTAATAAGTATTGTAATTGTCGTCCTATCGGTCATATCTGCATAATATGGTTAATAATATGAGTTAGATTGATAAAAATAAGAATAATAAGTATAGTAATTGTCGTTCTATCGATCATATAAGCATAATATGGCTAATAATACGAGTTAGGTTGATAATAATAAGAGTAATAAGTATAGTAATTGTCGTTCTGTCGATCATATAAGCATAATATGGCTAATAATATGAGTTAGATTGATAATAATAAGAGCAATATGTATAGTAATTGTGGTTCTATCGATCACATAAGCATAATATGGCTAATAATATGAGTTAGATTGATAATAATAAGAGTAATAAGTATAGTAATTGTCGTTCTACCGATCATATAAGCATAATATGGCTAATAATATGAGTTAGATTGATAGTAATAGGAGCAATAAGTATAGTAATTGTCGTTCTGTCGATCATATAAGCATAATATGGAGAATAATATGAGTTAGATTGATAATAATAAGAGTAATAAGTATAGTAATTGTCGTTCTATCGATCATATCTGCATAATATGGTTAATAATATGAGTTAGATTGATAATAGTGAATGTAATAAGTATAGTAGTTGTCGTTCTGTCGATCATATAAGCATAATATGACTAATAATATGAGTTGGGTTGATAATAACAAGAGTAATAAGTATAGTAATTGTCGTCCTATCGGTCATA